>NC_056748.1:943319817-943357317 GCF_019279795.1 Protopterus annectens
AGCACATTTTCATATGTATCATTTACAATTCAACCTTGTTTCTGTTTTAGTAAGAAAAAACATAATTCATGTAGGCCACTCTCAATGAAATTAAATGGTTTTGCATGTTCGTTCGTTTTATACAGCATAGAGGACTAATAGATTTACTCTTGTAAAATGTCATCTTGTCATTTTTTTAAAAATATATATTTTTCTCACAATAATTGCATCCTCTGCAAAGTTTTACACCTAGTCAGATTCACAAAAGCAAATGATCTTATACCACATTTTTTCACATGATATTAATAGAAAGGAAAATGTTATATGCCTTGTAGCTGTCTGTTTTCAAACTGATTCAAAACAATGCATAGTTTGTCTTTGCAACACAGAGACAAGAGACAGAATCATTTTTTAACTAAAAGTTAACATTCTTCTCCTTCCCCACAATGGTATTACTTTATATATGTCACAGGAATTATTGGATTCTTTTGCCTTCTAATTCTACAGCTTCCCAAGAATGGCTACTCCACCAACTGTTAACTATCTATTTGAAAATGATATTTTCTCATATTACCTTTGGCTGCCCTTATCTTCAATTTGCGATGTTGCTATTTGTACAACTCTTAATCTTAAAGATTGTTCCTCTTGCCCATCCTCAATGATTCTCAGGAACATGAATGCTTCTGTAATATTCTTTCTTTACTCCATTTTGCTCCCTGGGATGCACAGTAAGCTCTTTCATCACACCTTCTGTATCCTCTCTTGTAGAGCCCATGTTATTTTGTTGTCCTGTTTTGGGGAAATTATTTTTTCTCTCACAGATACAAGATGGCAGCAAAGAAGAGAGGAATGTATTCCCAGTGATCTGTCACTGTACCACACCACCATAATTCAGTTTTGTGTAAAACTCACATTTTTTTTACCAAGACATGGCCAGATTTAAAGTAGTTTAAATGTTTATTTTGCAAGTTTGCTTGGCTACCATATTGTTTTACTTTTGTATAGTGAATGTGGGCAGGCTGCTTAGCTTCATAGCTTCAGAATACAGTATATCTAAGGCCAATGTTGGTAAAACTGCTAAGGAGGTATGACAAATAAAGTCTAAACACCCCTAAAACAACATCTATGTTCTCTTGAATCAAAAAACTGCTACAAAGAAATATAATGAGAATGAACATCAACAACCAATGAGATCCTTGTAGAAGTGTGGACACTTGTTTTAAAGAAAACCAGACCACCCATGAATCAGCAACATGGAATATGATATGGCCGATGCTCTGTTGCAATCAGTATGAGGACTTCCTAAGCAAAGTGTCTGTTACATCTGTGAGGGAAGCAGCTTCACTGAACACTTTAGCTAAAGTTCTAAGGAGTTAAATAGATCCTATTAATGCTTCTATTTTTAAACTAATGTAGACATTTCAGCCTTAATGACAAAGATATATGTGTTTACTAAAATATAGGATGAGGCAAGCTCACAGATAACGTACTATAATTGTTCCCCACTAATGATAAGAACAGCATATACTATTTCTGTATCACTTCTATCTGTATGATTAGTGTTGCCTGATGCAAAAGTTTACTGAAGATGGGAAAATGTCACAGTATGGGGGTATTCCGGACAAAACTGAACATGAGAGATTGTATTCCACACACAAAACATTTTATATTGGTTGGTGGGCCTTTCAAAAGTATTCAAATTATTGAAAGGGGCTTCAGAGTTCTTTGTAACCCATAGCTAAGAAAATTCACAAACGTGTTTCTCTGCGATTTCTAAATTTGGCTAAAAAAACTTTTAAAAGCTTATAAAAAATGTAATTTTAAGTAGATGGGAGATGACTTACCAGCATATATTAGAAATGAAGGACATAGCATATCAGTTTAGGCAAAGCAGTTCATTAATACGCATATTAAATCTGGGATGGGGCTCGACTATACCTTGATATTTGTTTGAAGCAATGTTAAATACAGAGCTGTTAATATTACTGAGGTTAAGAAAGTTTTCTGTAAACTGTCTAATACGTGAATCTTCACCATACTGGAAATTATACTGTTATAGTTAATATTTTCCACTTGTGGTGTGGGCTGGTATAATTAGCTGTAAAAGAACCTAATTAGTGGTTGTCAGCTATCACAGCAAGAAATATATTAGTTCTGCTGAGCTGAATTTCAGTACTATTAGTCATTAATTCCTTAACTTCTCTTTTGTGGTATCCTCCGCATTGCTAAACTATGAATGTGTATAAACGTTTTGTTTGCGTTGTTTGTGTGTTTTCCTGCACTGTATATGTCTATATAAGATATGTGTGCGCTGTCAGTTTTCTGCACTGCCTTTATTGAAGTATCATGCTCTAGTGTGATAAATACTGCTGTGTGTGTAAGGTTACTACTGAAAAGAATAAGGGCTATTTATAAACATTAATGAAAGTATGCAGTGCAGGCATGCACCAAAGGAGAATGCACAACAAACAGTGTTATGGGGCAGTGG
This sequence comes from Protopterus annectens, assembly GCF_019279795.1. Lineage (NCBI taxonomy): Eukaryota > Metazoa > Chordata > Ceratodontiformes > Protopteridae > Protopterus > Protopterus annectens. The sequence continues at coordinate 943,322,285 of NC_056748.1, forward strand.
GCAAAATAATGCAAAAAAGAGGTGTCTACAATATGACATAACAACATGAAAATAAAGAAATACTGCTTACCGAGTGAATAATGACATGCAAATTGGAAAAGTGAAAAGAAAATAGTGAGCCATAGTCATCAAGAGTGGGGTTGGAGATTGTCTTAATAGTTTAAGTGTTTCCCTCACATACACAAGATAGAGGGTTTGATTCCACCTTTGAGGGAAACTGACTAAGCTTAAAATGGCCCACAAGGGCAGCTAGGCTAGTAATTACCAATGAACTGTCCAGGATTTTGCAAAATGTCCCTGATTTTAGGGTTGGGTGGTTGTGGGGTTGGGATAATGGTTAAGGTGTTTATGTCACAGATTCAAGGTACAAGGTTTGATTCTCACCTTTGAAAGGCAAATTGGCTAGCCTTAAAATGACCCACAAGGGCAGCTAGCCTAGAACTTACCTATGTGCCTATGAGTGAAATGGCATAGGTATTTGCATTTGAGTATAAAAGCAAAGAGCATGACCAAAAACTGTGGTGCCTCAAACAAACTGGTTACAGCAGTAACTTGCTACATGACTCAGAATTTGCTTACTGACGGTGGCAGTCTCTCTGTTCTGTGATGTAGCCACATACAACAAAATCTGATACAAACAGAGGATTGCTCATACCAGCTAACAGGTGTACAGGTTTTTGCAGGTAAAGGCATTGGTAGACATGTAAGGCCTACATACTGGAACTGAAGGAATGCATGAACTTCCTATACCTGTGGGTGCCAAACTATGTATAACACTTACTTTACTGGTTACAGGGAATTGCCCTAGACAAACTGGGAACACTCTGGGTGTTATATAGGCAGCAGACTGCAGAATATTCAGGACATTCCTCTATACAATGGTTAAACGTGCGGATGAGTATATCTGCTCTCTCAGTACACCAGGGGAGAGATCCACCACCATGCATGGCTTCTATGTATTGCCTGTCTTCCTATGTGGCAGCAAAGACCCCACTAGTTGTTCACAGAGAGTATTACAACAGTAATAAGAGCTATCATTCCATCATCTGCCAGGAAATGTATGATACAGGGGGCTCATAACTAGTCTGTCTGTTTGTAAAGCACCGTGATAGTGCCCATGATCCCCACATATTGCATACAAGTCAGTTTTATCACCACTTTCTGTGGAAACATCCTACATGGCCAGCTATTAGGTAAATGCAGACACACTGTTGCACCTACATGGCCACAGCTATGTACATAAGAGGTGCAGAACACTTACCCCTTCCCTGATTCTGTCCATCCTGTCACTAATGTGTTACCAGTGAGACAGGTTACCCTGGAGCTCTGGCTGCTGATACTTGTATAGATCCTACATAGCTTGACTGAACAGTAATACATCACACATATTCAAAGAATAAATTTGGCTGAGTGTATTTTTGACCAGCAGAAGTTGCAGTTTCACTGCTTGGACCTGTATGGGGGCTACTGCAGTATACATCCACTACAGCATGCCAGATATTTGGGGTACTCTGCATGCTGAACAACATGACTGAGGGTCAGTAAGCAAGCCAGGAAGTATTCCCAGGACCCGCCAGTAATACAACAGCACAGCCCACACTGACCTCCTTAGCAGACCACAAGCAGTACCTGCATAGCAACCCTCTTCATGGCATCATTGACAGTATATGGCAGTCCAGGTAACAGAAAATGTCCAGTCTACCTTTGTAGACCCCGATGTGTCCACAGTGACAGTGCAATGTCACACAGAACAATATTTTATTTATTCATTTATGTATGCATGTATTTATTTATTTACTTACTTACATTTGTTTAGTGGGATAGCCTGACTGGATCAGCAAACACAAACACCTTATCAGCAGAGGCCTGAGGAGAAAAACTCCATACATAAATATGAAAAAGCCAAAGAATACAAAAGAGAAAAGAAGTTACAATAAGCTTGCTGTTCACCTTGCTACTGTTTTCCCCCTTTTCTTTGAATCTGCCCCACCTCCCACTGAGACATTAAGCTAAACATTTCTGAAATTCTAACCATAAGCACTAGAGATATAGTTTGATTTTTTCCCCCCTAACCTTCACACCCTTCTCTTGTTGTGGTTTTAATAGGCTGTGTCTCTGGCTTTTGCTCCTTATCTGATTTCCAAAGTCCATCCCTCCTCTCTTTCATTGCTATTGTCTGTTGTGTAACCTATTTAAGTACTTTCCCACCGATCATTTTCAATATATCTATAATACTAAGGGCCCATACAGCAAACCAGTATTGCACTTGAGTAAATCTCCCTTACTACCAATTGTCTTCTCATTTTCCCAGAGGTCCCTTCTACTTGGCATTCTCGCCACACTATGAGGGGGGTCTTGAGTAAATCCTGCTCCAACCTTGGCAGATATGAGATTTATTTTATTGTTTTGCAGTTCAGTTAACTGTTTAGAGTGCTACTACTATATTTTTCCTTTGTTTCTTAATGTTTGCCTTTGAATCATCATTGTAAATCCCCTAATACTTGAAATTGCCTTGTCAAAGTAGTTTGTTTTGTGGTAGGAAAATAAAACTGAAAGAAACATAAGGGTGTTATTGCTCAGTGCTAGTAACCAAAACAAGAAACCCCACATGCTGAAAGTCCTCCTCACTCTGGAGAAAATAAATACCTGTGGTGTTGCTGAGACATAATTTAATTCTGCAGGCAGTGCAAGGCTTTGGTGCCTTCCACACATTTGGACTGTCAGCTGTACAGACAGGGACAAAAGGTGGAGGATTCTCAGCCAGTATTAGCAGCAAGCATAACTCTACATTGGTTAAACAGGATAATGCCCTAGAATTTATCTACATGTAAATCACCATAGACAAAATCCCATACCATACCATATGCTAGCAAGCTATAGGTCACCCTCTTTGTTCCTAGAATCCCATAGCTCATACCTAGACCTACTGGAGAACACTCATCATTAAACCAAATGCCCTACTCATGGGAGATTGTAACTACCCCTTTATAGACTGGCAAACATGTACTGCCTCATACTCACAGGCACAATGATTCCACAAGATAAGATAGTTTGCACACCCACCAGAGTTTCAAACATAGGGGATCTGGTACTGACCTATGCTGCACCCACCTCCCCCAGTGACACATCCTCACTGGTGAGGTCAGATCAAAAAGCTATCTCCTTCAAAATAAAAATCAATTCAGTAACCATGGCAAAGCTTGTAACAGTTAGCATGTAGTTTGCTTTGGAATAGTTCCTATTAAGGGATAGTTTGTCAAAAATTTGATGCCCCTCTCAACCCAGAGTCTCCAGCAACTTATGAGGAATTGTTCAGAGAGACCCTGTGCAACCCTGCAAATGGCTTTATAGAGGCTGCCTTACCTACTAGAAGTAAGCCAAAAACAAACTCTAAAAAAATACCAGGCTGGTGAAATCCTAACCTTAATAGGGTATATAACAAAAGGAAAAAAGTTATTGCTAAAATTAGAAAGAACAATACCCATAATAATGGGAGCTATCTAATTAAACTAAACAGAAAACTAAGAAGATTAATTAAGCCCAGCAAGGCCAATTATGAGGTCAAGATAGCCTTATAGGCTAAAGAAAACCCAGAGGCTTTCTACAGCTGTATCTGAAATGTCAAAGGCAGCCACATCAGTGTGCCAAAATGGTGGTCAATGGTGTCAGATTCACTGAGCAGAATGACGTAACACATTTGTTGGCTGATGAATTCAGTTCAAATTTTACCCCCACTCTCCCTGGCTCCCCCCATGAAATACCTACTAGCACAACCCCTCCAACTATTAACAGGGAGAAGGTCCTGGTGGCACACACTAAGGCCAAAAACACAGCCTCAATGGGCCCTATCAATATCCCAGGATGCCTCCTATATAGTTTGAAACATGGCCTATCAGGACCACTTGTGTCACTTTTCAATTATAGCTTCAAAACACCTTTTGCACCATGAGAATGGAGGATTGCAATGGTTATTCCACTTCACAAGGGTGGACCATCAGCTGGCCCCAGAATCTATAGACCTGCAAAGCCATTGAACAAGCTTTCATGGAAATGATCAACAAAGAAATAGGCAGCCTTCAGCCACTGAATCCAACTCAGTTTGGTTTTGTCAAGGGAAGGCCATACATACTCAACCCGGTGGACATCTTTGAAAAGGTTACCAAAGCAATGGATGGGAGGAAAAGGGTGCATACCACCTACCTGGACCTGGCTAAGGCACTCGATACAATACCTTATTTGGATATAGTTGACACACCACTGCATAACTTGTTAGATTGCCAGCTGGCTGACAGACAAGACCTAGGAAGTCAGGACTGGTTATACCTCCACTAATAGACCAGTCACCAGTGAGGTATCTCAGGGATCAATGCTAGCATTGCTCCTATTACCAGAGGTAAAGATTAATATTAGGGGCCTTTGGTTGAACGAGTTCACAGATGAGTACAAATTAGGAGTTATCTTAGATTTCCTCTATGACACAGACATCTTACAAGAGGGTCTAACAGAAAGAAATGCCTGGTGACAAAGTCATGGACTAAAACTCAATACCAAGAAATGTATTATAGTGCCTTTTGGGAAAACTGCCACACAGGTTAGTTACTCCATCGATAAGACACCCCTAAGAGTTGATGTAATAGTCAGGGATCTGTGAACATATGTAGACAGAAATCTGGTATTTGACCAACATGTAGCCAATGTGGTAAGACAATAATTCTATGTGGCCCAACTTATAAGTGTGGACATGGCATCCAGGTCTAATGAAGTCATAGTGCCATTTTATTCGGTCCTTATCAGACCCATGATTGAGCATAATGCCCTCTTTGGCATGTACCTGACAAGACATATGCAATAGTTGGCATGGCCACAAAGATTTCTTACTAGGAGAATCTGAGGTATAAACACATTGTCCTATATGGATCACCTTAATGCTCTATATCTCTATAATCTGTCTTCTAAAGGTTATTGAGAGGCAATTTATGTATACAAGACATGACCAAATCCAGCACTGATGGAGCTTTTGCACATTCGCAAAATGAACAGCATCAGAACCAATACATCCAAGGATTTAAATTGTGCTTATGACTTAAATAAAACATGTTGATGAGACAGATATGTGTCTCAGAGGATCTTCATGTTCTGGAACAGGCTGTCCACATGAAGTAGAGTCCATCCTCTCTTTAAGTGTAACCTTGACCAATGGATAAGAAATTGGAAATTCACCCCGAGTCTGGCTTCCATGTCTGATAGACAGAGGCAGACAGTAATGCCCAAACTAACATATCTCCCCACATAACCACTAGAAACTTCCTAACTAACATACCCCATCCTAATAAATACCCATGATGCATAGGGACACAATTGGGTTGGATTGCACGGCTAGGCTTATGAAGGCCCTGGTAGTTATTAGCCTAGCATATACCTATAAGCAATAAGTTTTCTAGTAGGATATAATAATACAGAGTAAGCCTATGAAGAAATAATAGCAGGCATCAGAGATAATCCTACAGATTTACATTTGCACTGAACTGATAATTTTTCAAATTACATATACAAAGTAGATTCACAATAGATCAGTTTTATAGGTTCATAGGTTCATACTAGGCTATCCGCCCTGGGGCAATTATAAGCCTAGCCCGATTCTGTATGGCTTACACCACCCCTTGATTTGAGTATATTGTGCCCTTTTTAAGGTTTAGTTTACTGTGCCTCTGTCTAACAGTGACACGGGAGTAATCCCTGGGACAAACCTACGATCCCCCATCCACCTATCGAGATTCTTCTTGAAGAGATTCAGTGAGGTGCTCTGCCTCACATGAACTGGAATTCTATTCCAGAACGAAGGGAGCCTCTGGGTTATGAACCTGTCCCTCCAGCAAGTTCTATTTATTTCTGTGCTGAGGTTCAAGTCCCTCGAGCGTGTGGCTCTAAGGGATTTAGATTCACTGAGGTGGAGCATGTCCATTAATTCTGGATTTAACATAGCTTTGTATGTCAGGCATAGATCGCCTCGAAGTAGGCGGTATGCAACTGACTAGAGCTGGAGTTTTTTTAACTGAGCAGCATATGGCATCTGTTTGAGACCCTTGATCCTCTTGGTGAGATACTTTTGGGGTCTTTCTAATTGCTGCAGGTGTCGGGTAAGGTACATCCCAAAAGGGGCATTGTATTCTATGATGGGCCTGATGAGGGATGAATAAAGGGGCACGATTACCTCTCTTGATCTAGATGTGAAACCCTTCGTGATGAGGTGGGCTATGTAGAAGGTCTTTCTAACCACTTTGGCAATGTGGTTTTCAAAAGAGAGATTGCTATCAACTTGGGTCCCCAGGTCCCTAATAACTTTCTCTGTACTTAATGGGTTTCCGCCTATGTGGTAATTTGTGGGCACATTGTTTTTGCCAAAGGGTATGACTATACATTTTTTGGCATTTAGCTTTAAACCATGGTGCTGGCACCAGTTATTTGTCTCTGTGAGACCTTTATGAAGGATGTTTGTGTCAGCTGGAGAGTCGATTATGGCGCCCAGTTTGCAGTCGTCTGCGAACTTGGTGAGCCATAGTCCTCCCATGTTTGCCTGTACCTCAGAAAAGTATATACCGAACAAGAGTGGTCCCAGGACAGAACCCTGTGGGATGCCACTTGTGACCGGTTTCGAGTCTGACATGGCTCCAGCAACTCTCACTCTGTGGGTTCTGTCTTTGAGCCAGTTTGTGACCCATCTTGTGACATAGGGGTTTATATTTAAGCTGGATAGCTTATCTATGATGCCCGAGTGGGGTATTGTGTCAAATGCCTTTGCAAGGTCCAGATAGGCTGTGTGGACTACCTTCCCTTCATCTATGGCTTTGGTGACTGTTTCGAAGAAGTCAACCAGGTTCAAAAGGCAGGATCTGCCCTTGACAAAGCCGAACTGGGTAGGATCTAGTGTCTGTAGGCCCCCAATGTCTTTGTTTATGAGCTCCATGATGATCCTCTCCATAGCCTTGCAGACTAAGCTAGTTAGGCTTATGGGGCGATAGCTTCCAGGGTCCGTAGAGGCTCCACCTTTGTGGAGTGGGACCACTGTTGCTGTACGCCATTCTGTGGGCACATATCCTGTAGTGAGGCTGAGATTGTATAGCTGTTTTATTTGAGGGATTAGTTCCTCTTGGAGTTCATGTAGGACGCAACCTGGGACGCCATCTGGTCCGATGGAAGCAGTGTTTTTTGCTTTGGAGAGGACGGCCTTCACCTGAGCATCAGAGAGGTTTGGGAGGCAGCCCTCTGCCGGGATAGATACTTGCTCTTTTGCTTCTTTTGCTTTTTTTGCTTTTTGCTCTTATTTTAAAAAATAAGTCGCATTCCTTTATGGTTGCCAAGCAGTATCAGGTCAAAACAGGGATAGTTGTTGCAATGTAGTGCAGAACATAAACAGGAGTTGTAGAGATGAGTTCTCGGGTAATAGCCAGATAGATTGTGCAGAGGGTTGGTGTGGAGAGAAGAGTGTAGGTCTAGAAGGGTTAGAGTAACTGGATATGGGAAAGAGAATGGAAGGAAGGAAAGGACAGCGGGAAGGATTAGTGAAAGATCAAACAGCAAGAAGCAGAGCTGGAGAGGAGGGAAAAGAAAGAGTAGAATAAATTAGCTATAAAATGATACCTGCAGTATTATCTAAGAGCTATGTTGAGCAGTGCATGGTTAAATCATGCTGTGCATGGGGCATCTTGATTTGTACCACTCAAACAGAGTGGTGGCATTGGTAGCTGATATCATAATTTGTATAAAATGCCTCAGTAGGTGGGAGATGGCAGTCATTGTGAAAGGTGGTATCTCAGTCAAAAATGATCTCCTCACTGGTGTGGATGGGAGCACTTCTATAAGACTATGCAGTGGGAGCAACAGTCATGGGGAGTTGTGATAGAGAGAGAAAGAGAGAGAGAGAGAGAGAGACTATAGGACCTTACAGTATGGATCTGACACTGTGACAGATTTGCAAACCCAAATGCCCACTGGACACAGCAGATGTAGAAGAACTGGTGAAACAGGACTTATATGGTACTTTTTCACAAAACATCCCTCATTGAATAAGCTTGCATTATGTCTGACCCCCTCCACTGGTGTAAGGATGGAGGTACCTCATCTTTAGCAGGTGCAGATCAAGTAACTTGCAGTGGCTGTCCTATGCATCCACTACGCATATGCATACACAGTTTTATGCATTGGCCATACAGGACTGCAAGGCACACATGATAGGATAACATTCTCAGTGAGGTGGCAGATAGAGCAATGTGGCCATCTGTGAAGAGCATAAGGCTAACAATACATTATGTTTGGTCTCCACTATTTCCTAAAGGCCACAAACAACACCGATCATCTCACATTTATTGTCTGTAGCAGCAGATTGTGCCCATATTGCAGCCCACTATATTTCTCAGTTGAGGCTGAGAGTTGCATGCTTGTTTGGGAATGTCTGAGATGGTGAACAATACAATGTCATGCTGTTAGCGCACCTTACCATGGGCATCTGAATGTCAGAAGCAGTATACTCATCCACGCCTTCTTGGCCGCCCCTAGTAATGACCATTGTATCAGTGAAGAATGGGTTGTCAGAACACCAAGCTGTGAAGTTTGTTGGGTGTGTTTGGGAGAGGCTGCTTTGCCATCCTGGCCCATAGATATATGTCTACTCAGGAGTAAGATGGGAAGTATTAGTGTATTCAGGGAATGTGACTCAAATTGCAAGTTGGCATGGCTGTCAGGTCCTAATAGGGGACTAAATTTAGCCTGTTGTTGTTGTCTCCCAGCCTTCATAGATGTCATAGTACAGATTCTGGTCTCTGTGGATATAAACATGTAACTCACCATTTGATTATATACTGCCCATGTTTTTCATGGTGTGCTTCATGGTAAAATTTGAAGTCTCAGAGCCCAACTATGAACATCTATCCATGGCAATCATACCTCTCAACCCCTTAGTCCAAGAAATCTGGACAAAGCCTATCATAATTGGGGGACAAAGACCCCAAAATAGAGAAAGATTTTAAATATTGCTCTTATAAACTTAGAAAGTTGCTAGAATAACATGGTTTGTCTTAACATGCATTTTATTAAATATTTGAAGTCGGAAACTCAAATGTATATCATTATTTAGTGACTTCATTCCTTAGATCATCCCAGTGATTTGCCAGAAAACCACAAATCTCATGAAGAACAGACCAAATATATGAGGCAAAAATCTGGACATTCTGTGAAAATCTGGACGGTTGAGAGGTATGATGGCAACTACTACCTGTGTCTGCATGCCTATATAACTATGAAAGGTGGGAAGATGGTTATTGTAAGCATTATTTCATGGGTATACACAGTGTTGCAGTAAGCCATCTGCTGCCTGCCCACATGCTTTTCTGCTCTCCATGATAGATACAAAGCATTTGGCTATCCCTAGATTCTGTGCTGATACCTCCAAGTAAAATGCCTATCCCCTCAGCACCACCATTAAGGGATTCCAGAAAGGATTCTTCCTCTCTGATTGTGGGATTGTTGGCAGATCACCTCCACTGTTGCTATCCATTTCACTATGTTGTGTGTCTTCTTTGAGGCCATTTTTTCTTATGTTACTCACACACATCTGACACTGGTGTATATGTGTTTTCTCCCATCATTGGCATTTGCACTGTGCTTTATTGTTTCCCATACAAAGTCATGGAGAGGTTGGTGGGTGCTCCCCCCCACTCCTGAACATCTACCTCCTATGTATTCCAAGTACCTGTAGCAAGACAGCATTCACTGCAGGGCTAAATGTTTCTAATCCCTGTCATCCATTTCTTGTTGGGGGGCATCCATACACCTAGTAGACAAATATTTGTGGGTGTAAATAGGTACATATATCATAGAGAAAGTATGCTGACACATTTTTGCATGCTTTAATATGCTGACATGGGTAGGGTTTGTTGGTTTCATATGTTCTACACACTGATTAGGGCTGCATAGCTGGTGTTGGGGCTGTTTTTCTTGAGTCAATGGCTACTGTCCCTTGGTATGTGTGTGTGAGTTTGTGTGTGTGTGTGTGTGTGTGTGTGTGTGTGTGTGTGTGTGTGTGTGTGTGTGTGTGTGTGTGTGTATTGGAAGGGAGGTTGATTGTCCTGTGGCAGTGGCCTCCCCCCAACCTTGTTAGATGTGACTGTGAAAAGGTGTTTGAGTTATGAGATACAGATGTGGGTGCTTGTTGTAGCACAGGTGCACCTGACCACTACTGTTATCCAAATAACTATTCTGACAGAGGTAGCATCCTAAAGGGGGGATAATTACTTGTGTAACACAGAATGTGTATCTCTTAACACAGTTTCTCAGGATGTTGGCTTCCTTTTGTGTTTAACACCTATGTCTGTGGTGTTTTTATGTGGTAGAATGTAATTAAAACTGCTGAACTGTCTGCCACTTATTTTTCCTTGAGGGATGCTCTGGTAACCAAAATGACAGAGCACTCATAATTGTCACTAACATGTCTTCATTTGCACCTTATTTTTAATGAGTCTCAAATCTGCTTTTCTGTAAGGGTTTATAGGTACTTACTAGGCTATTGATCTGTGAGGATCTTACAAAACCTAGCCTTACATTCTCATGACAGTTATTAGTCCTTATGTTTTGCAATATGAATATCCAAAGGTGGGCCAGGCAAGTATATGTTGGGGTAATTACGTTTCCCCTAATCATGAGGTCAGTAGTGCTAAACCAGTGTGAATTTGTGGCTATCCATCCATTCATCCAAATTACATTTGAAAGGAGTAAGAGAAGTGCTCTGCTTTATGTGGAATGGAACACGGTTTCATACTGGTATGCTCTATGATCTATACCTATCCTTCCAGCATGTTCTACTAATTTTGCAAAAAAAGATCTGGGTCCCTTGAATGGTCTTTTTTATGGCACCATCAGACTTGTGAATGTGTAGTTGATCTGATAGAACAGGGTCTGTTAAGGTTCTATACAAAGGTAGAGGTCACTTCTCCATAGCCTGTATGATACTTAGATGAGAGACATAGATTTGAGACAGCCTGCATAGTTTTTATGATTTAGGCGACTGATTTTTTTATTTTTTTTTGCACTGAGAAAGCGTTGTGGTTATTCCCATTGTGACACGTGTTTGGACAGGTACATACTGAAAGGAAGCATTATGCTCAATGATCGACTTAATGAGTGCTGAGTACAGTGGAACAATCGATTACATCGCTGGATCTGCACACTATACCTTTAGATGCAAGCAGTTCAATGAAAAATGACTTTACAATATTGGATAATATCTGGTGATCAAAGGACAGTTCATTATCAGCATTAGGTCTCAGATCTCTAACTATATGGGATCAATTTTCTGGGGGTTGTTGTCAATATTATAGTTAAAAGGGGAGTCATGCCTGCTGAGGGATGTGAAACCCTTCGTGATGAGGTGGGCTATGTAGAAGGTCTTTCTAACCACTTTGGCAATGTGGTTTTCAAAGGAGAGATTGCTATCAACTTGGGTCCCCAGGTCCCTAATAACTTTCTCTGTACTTAATGGGTTTCTGCCTATGTGGTAATTTGTGGGCACATTGTTTTTGCCAAAGGGTATGACTATACATTTTTTGGCATTTAGATTTAAACCATGGCGCTGGCACCAGTTATCTGTCTCTGTGAGACCTTTTTGAAGGATGTTTGTGTCAGCTGGAGAGTTGATTATGGTGCCCAGTTTGCAGTCGTCTGCGAACTTGGTGAGCCATAGTCCTCCCACGCTTGCCTGTACCTCGGAAAAGTATATACCGAACAAGAGTGGTCCCAGGACAGAACCCTGTGGGATGCCACTTGTGACCGGTTTCGAGTCTGACATGGCTCCAGCAACTCTCACTCTGTGGGTTCTGTCTTTGAGCCAGTTTGTGACCCATCTTGTGACATAGGGGTTTATATTTAAGTTGGATAGCTTATCTATGATGCCCGAGTGGGGTATTGTGTCAAATGCCTTTGCAAGGTCCAGATAGGCTGTGTGGACTACCTTCCCTTCATCTATGGCTTTGGTGACTGTTTCAAAGAAGTCAACCAGGTTCAAAAGGCAGGATCTGCCCTTGACAAAGTCGAACTGGGTAGGATCTAGTGTCTGTAGGTCCCCAATGTCTTTGTTTATGAGCTCCATGATGATCCTCTCCATAGCCTTGCAGACTAAGCTAGTTAGGCTTATGGGGCAATAGTTTCCCGGGTCCGTAGAGGCTCCACCTTTGTGGAGTGGGACCACTGTTGCTGTATGCCATTCTGTGGGCACATATCCTGTAGTGAGGCTGAGATTGTATAGCTGTTTTATTTGAGGGATTAGTTCCTCTTGTAGTTCATGTAGGACGCAACCTGGGACGCCATCTGGTCCGATGGAAGCAGTGTTTTTTGCTTTGGAGAGGGCAGCCTTCACCTGAGCATCTGAGATGTTTGGGAGGCAGCCCTCTGCTGGGATAGATACTTGCTCTTTTGGGTGGGGGAGAAGTTTGCACTGAACCTGTCTGCCAGGATATTGGCGATGTCTGTGGGTTCAGTGTATTTTTGTCATTTAGAATCAACTCAAAACAAATCTGGGAGTTGCAACCCAGGTTTCTAACATAACTGAAAAAGCCTTATGATTGTCTTTGGTGTCCTGTGCAATTTTTCTCTCGAAGCTGGCCTTGGAGGATTTTATGAGGGATCGTAATTTTTGCTAGTATTGATCAGAGATGCCTTCCCTATTAGGGATTTTGCTCTATCATGTAGTAGCTTCCTCCTTCTGTTGTACAGTTTATTTATGGCAGGGGTCCACCAGACTGGACGCCTGCCTTTGGATGATTGGGTCTTGGTTTTGTTTGGGATAGCATGATCCATGCATTCCTGGAGATGTCCGTAGAATGCATTTATATAGGATTCTGCAGTTTGGGCTGTAGTTTCCACTGGCCCTGGGGCCTTGAAGGATTCCACTTCGGTTTTGAGAAGTGAGAAGTTCGCTTTTGAGAAGTTTTTCACTGTGGTTTTCTGGGCTGGGGGTGGGGTCGGGATGTGGACATCCAGTGAAATTAATTTATGGTCTGATCTTACCAATGAGGGATATACTTCTGGTGTGGAGCATAGAGTCCCCATGTTGGTAATGACCAGGTCTTGACACCAACTATTTGTGTGGGGCAAAACCTCTTGTAGTATCCTATTGTCCTCTAAGGGGTTTACAATGGCATCATGTTTGCATTAATTTGTTAACTTGGTAAGCCACAAACCCTTAACACTATCTTTGACCTGTGAGAAATAAATGCCAAAGAAGAGTGGCCCAAGGATTGAACCTGGGGGCACTTTGCTAGAGACAGGACTTTTGGAGAAGGTAGATCTGCCCCCCTTATCTCCTGGGCTCTATTTGTGAGCCAGTTTGCTAGCCAAGGAGTTTCACAGGGGTTATCTGTGATGTCTAAGATTGGGAAGGTGTTTAAGACCTTTCAAGGTCCAGATATGCAGTGCGCACTGATTTGCCCTCATTGATTTCCTCAGTAACTTTTTTTAAAGAAAGCAACCAGGTTACTTAAGTTGGTAGGACTTGCCCTTGATGATTATGACCTGGATTGGGTTGAGAGTCCATAGGTTACCTATATCCCTACTTATTAGTTCCATAATTACTCTTTATACAGTCTTACAGATGTCAGTTTATGCAAGAGAATAACTGCTGCTGTCCTCCACTCAACCAGCACAAATTCTGTTTTGAGGTTAAGATGGAATAGCCTCTTTAGGGGGTCTGACAAGTCATGTTTCAGGCTAATCAGTGGATAGCCTTATATTATATTATATGGTGGTGAACATTGGTTTTTGGCCTTAGATAGTGCCTTAACAGCTTGCTTTTTGGGAGATTTGAAATTGGTTGGGGGGTTCAGATACAAGTATTTGATCTGAGAATATTGGAGGGTATGAATCACTGAATTTCAGATGTGTGCTCCAATAACATGACAAAATATAGTTAGCTGCATGTCAACAGCATACCAAACATTTCAGATCATTCATGCAAGCTGTCTAGTAGGGTGCATGACTTACAAACTCAGAGTCACATGTAAGATGTGAATCTAACTCTGTTATTTGTACTGAATTCTGTTCATGGAGAAGTCCGCCATGATCAGTGTCCCATGGAGAGCACCCGCCTGGTGTACAAAGGAGAGAAAATTTATAAAATGAAAAAAACAGCTGCAGTATCTTTTCTTACATAATGCAGCATCTCTTCCACATTCAGGTTAGAAATGTTGTAAAGGGCAGCCATCATCCATTGCACTGGTAAACAGTGAAATCTCTGGTGCAGTGACCATGCACTGCTGTCACAAGACGTTAGGCAAGGACTTCTAAATGGTATAGCTACTATACCATCCCAATGGTATAGTAACTATTTTCAGTTTTTTTTTTGGAAAGTTCTGAATTTAATAAAGGTTGTACTGTTTTTCTAACAAGTGCTTCTCTGTTTTCATTTAACCTGACAGATCACAGGATATTCCAGGTTTGTACAGGGAGAGCACCATTTCATGTTCCTGAAGCCATCTTCTGCTGGTAGTGTCTTGTCTCCTCTGTTAGTGAGAATAACAGGGTTGCCTGACCCTCTCTAACAGGAGTGATTGGCTGAAAGAGCAGGGGCTAGCAGGATTGGGTAGTAATTCGAGCTTCTAGATTCTTCCATCTTTTCTGGTATTTATACCCTGTGTCTGCAGGGTGTTGAGCTTGTTTGCTCATTATGCACTGCTGCTGAGCTGCTTTAATCCATTGTGAGGTATCTCAGTTGCATTTTTCCCTTACCATCACTCCTATGTAATTGATGCCCTCCCTTGCAACTACTGTAATTTTATCCAGCCCTACTCCCACCTATAGGTACTCTATTCTGATGGTACCCACTCTACCATCCTTTACCTCTCTTGGACAGATTCTGATAATCATGGATGGACAATTTCCTGTGGTTTCTCCTGCTAGTCTTGTTGATATGGGCATCCTGAGACAGTGTAGCAACTACCTCATGTATACAGACAACTCTCTTTTTCTACCACCTAGGAACACATATGTGAGAGATGCAATTACATTAAGAACATAGAATCATTGCTGTCTCAATCACAAGTCAGTACATCTGCCACTAAGAAGGTTGTCTGCACAAACACCAGAAGCACCACACCTCTAACCAGTGGTGGCTGGTGACTTCAAATCAAAGGGAGACAGCTAAATGGGTGGGGCCAATGGGAAGGGGTGCGGCCAACCAGAAAGGGTAGGAGCTATACTCAAAACCATAAAAACTGGAACTTTAATTAAATATGCTGCCTTGGGTGCCAAACCATCATTATGAGAGTCCAATCAAGACAAAACGAAGTGTAGAAGAAAAAAAAATATATTTCAATGCATTGGCTGCATGACAGCTTACCTAATATCTAGATGGAAAGAAAAAGGTTGCAAGGCATAAAAAATTAATATGTTTTAAATACATTACTGGAATGCCAGTCAAAGTCAAGTATAAGAATAACAAGCAGCACTCAACTCAAACCACTTTTCCTTGCACTGCAGTTCAAATTATAATTTATATTCAGCTTTATAAAAGTACCAAGTAACATACTGAAAGTAGCAATCTCTGTGATACGTCCACTTGTAAAAATGTTTCTTATCCAAAAAAGACCTGCTGCCTGACAACAACTACCCTACTTGTTTCATGGGAAAAACATGATCAAAGTAAAAAATGAACAGCAAACAAGAAACAAGCTCAAGATAAATTGCTTAAAGGATTGCTGCACAGGTTATGGACCACACATGATAGACTGGCATTCAGTTTAGTTTACGGATAAAGCCTGCAAAGATGACTGCAAGTCTTCAACAAAGGTAATGAGCTTCTTAAAATACTGTAATCCTGTCCTTTATTACAAATACTGTCATATACATTTCAATACCCAAGGCTTATATGTTATCTATTTATGTAAGTATTCTCTGCATGGCAACAACAGAAAGGATTTCAATGTTGGCAATTCTTTAACAGTATGCTTATTAAAGCTTACTTGCATCTTACAATCTCAGACATGCTTACCTGATGGTCATTAAAGCATTGCTACTTAAACACAGAGCAACGGGCACTTTCTGAATAATAAGAAGCATAAATCAACAGTATAAAATATGAAAGAAAGCCTGAACATTCTGCAAAATAAAGCAAGTTTAGATGAAAAGCCACTGTAGTACTTGTCTACCGTGGATGGTGGAATACTCTGCACACTTACACTGCATAACTGCTCCTTGCCTTGCTTGGACACATCCAGAGTCACTACATGGGGGAGTGGGGTGCAACAAGTATGTCACAATTTGAAATGTCTCTGGCAGACTGTGATAGCCCTGACACATCTGTAATACCTCTCAACCTCACAGCAAGAAATCTGGACAAAGCCATGCACAGAAGTGGGACAAAGGCCCCAAAATAAGGGCAATATTTAAATATTGCTCTTATAAATGTTCTAATAGAATAGTAGGTCTTGCATTAGTATGAATTTTCTCAAGGGTATGAAATCTGAAACTCAAATGTCTGTCATTATTTTCTAACTTTAATCTTTAATGATTTGCCCCTAATTTGCAAAACCACAATTTTATGAAAAATGGACCACAAATGTGATGCAAAAATATAAAGTAGCCACACAATACAGCTGGGAACCTGTCAAAGAAAGGACACCTTTTTTAATATTAGTACTGTTAACTTGAGCAGCTGACAAAATAAACAAATCTACATGCATTTCTGAAATAAAAGTAATATATAACTCTGATTATTACAGTTATTTATTAATTGTAAACCTTCCATGTTTTCTTCCAAAATTGCCATTTTGTGGAGGGATTATTAGAGGGAGAACAACATTTTGAGCCAAAATTGGGGACAGTTGAAAGGTTTGGATATGCCTAATTCTATAAAGCAATTTATTTGCACGTACCACTCAACCTGTTAACGCAGGAAATCTGGCCAAGGCCAAATATATTAGGGGAACATACAAACAGTACTAAATATTGCTCTTGTATAAACGTAGTTGATAGAATAACAGGTCTTACTTTAGCATGCATTTTTCTGAAGGTTATGAAGTCTGAAACTCAATGTCTGTCATTATTTAGTGACTTAATTCCTAAAAGATTTGCCAGAAAACCACAAGTTTTATGAGGAACAAACCAAAAATAAGAAGTAAAAATCTATTAATTCTGCAAAACTCTGGACAGTTGAGAGGTATAGATCAGCTGGGGCTGTCTTTGAGTTTGCCACCCTTCTCCCTCACAAAATCATGGTCAAATGGAGCACCCCCCTGCAGCCATTCCAATGTCCCATTACTTGGTTATTTTGCCCCATTTACCATAAACACTGTAATGTGCATACTGCTTTACTTCTACAATGATTTGGATTTTATTTATAACAATACTCCCACTCTGTCTATCAATCTTTATAATTTTACTCGACTAATAAACAACACTACCAGACCTAACAAAAATAATCCCCCAGGGTCCATCCTGGACTGGATCTTAGTCAGCCACCCCAACAATATCTCCAACTCTGGTATACTTCCAGACTCAATAAGTGATCATCTTCCGGCCTTTATTAACCGAACTACACAACAGCTTCCTCACCAACATCAATATGCCCACACCCGTAACCTAACTAATTTTAACCCTTCTATATTCTCTGAAACCCTTAAACTAACAAAGTGGGATTCACTAAAGACTCTGCCTCTAGATGAAGCCTTAGAAGTCTTCAATACTACCTTCCTTAAAATGCTAAACTCCCAAGCCCCACCTCGAACAAAACAAATAAAATACAACTCTGCCCCTTGGCTATCTAAGGACACTAAAACTCTAATGCTACAAAGAGACAAAACTTGGAAACTCTACAATAAAAATAAACACAGAGCTTCATTCCTTCAATTGAAGCAACTCCGCAATCTCACTAAAAAACTTAACACACAAGATAAAAAAATCATACTACACCAAACTACAGTCTACCCTCTCAAACAATCCCAAAAAATTCTGGAATTCCATCAATTCCCTCTTACACCCAGGTACTAAATCCAATCCCTGTCCAGACAACAATAAGACTGACACAGAAATTGCAAACCTCTTCAACTCCTTTTTTACCAGCTCCATAGCTGAACTGACCACATCCTTCCCCAATTCCACCCCCAGCCCAAACCCAAAGCCTTCTTCACCTTCCTCCCCCCACTCCTGCTCCCATAAACACCCTCCCACTTTTTTTCTACAACCCGTGTCTACCACCTGTATCAAAAAATTTCTTTCCAAACTCAAACCATGCTCCAATGCCCCAGACAACATCCCATCACTCTTTCTCAAGCTCGCAGCAGATGGCATCGCCATACCCATCAGCATTCTCATCAATAGATCCATCCAGGAATCTTATGTTCCCAAACTCTGGCGAGCTGCCTACATTCTGCCCCTTCATAAAGGAGGCAAAAATAATAGCATTTCTAATTTCCGCCCAATACCCATTCTTTCCCCAATCTCAAAAGTCCTTGAAAAATGTATCCACCGGCAACTCATGCCCCACCTCCTCAATAACCATCTCCTCACTCCTACTCAACACGGGTTCCGTCCTGGCCACAGTACCATTACTGCTCTCCTCTCTTTCTTAGACATTGTCAACCTTACCCGTGACTCTGGAGATATTGTCTCCACTGTTCTTCTTGACCTTTCCAAGGCATTCAACACGGTATCCCACACTCTCCTTCTCAACCACCTCTTTAATCTCAATCTTTCCCTCAGTTCCCTTTCTTGGTTCAAAAGTTATCTCTCAGATAGATCCCAAGCTGTGAAATGGCATACAGGTACCTCTAACTTCTTACCTACCCCTACCGGAGTCCCTCAGGGTTCTATTCTCGGACCTCTGCTCTTTATGTCTTTATCAATGATTTCCACTCTGCAATTTCTCATTCTCAAATTGTACAATATGCAGACAACTCCACATTAATCTGCTCAGCCTCTAGCCTTCCTGAGCTCCAAGCCAAAACCCAATTGGCCTTCACAACCACAGAGAATTGGATGCTTCAAAACCATCTCTCCCTTAATGCCAGTAAATCCCATATTATTCTCTTCTCCCCCTCAAAAGCTCTGCCTCTTGATAAGCCATCCTTCAAGATCTCCAGCCTCTCCCAGTCCCCAATAGACGTTGTTAGTTGTGCAAAATTACTCGGAGTTACCATTGATGAACACCTGAAATTCAATACTCATATTCAACTAAACATAAAAAAACTCCATCAGAAGCTCGGTATGCTTTACAGGAATGCTAACTTCCTATCTTTAGCTACAAGACAAACACTCGCCTCTACCTACCTTCTCCCTTCTCTATTGTATGGTGCTCCTCTTCTAACCAACCTCTCAGCTTCTATCTCCTCAAAACTTGAAATTTGCTACTACAAAATTGCTAAATTCGCTACTAACTCTACTCATTCTGCACACCATTGCATCTCCCTCCATAGTCTCCAATGGCTAGAACTCCCTAATCATCTCAATTACCTCCAACTTACTACTGCACACAAACTAATTTTTAAACCCACTGCTTGCCCTGCACTATCTAATATCTTGTCCTTCTACACTCCTCTCAGGCCCCTAAGATCAGGCCACCAAAATCTTCTTTCAGTATATAAACCTAAACGACCACCTGGCCACCTCCTACTTTCTTATACTATAGCAAAAAAATGGAACTTGCTTCCTCCCCATCTAAGAGTCACTACAAGCTATAAACAATTCAAATCTCTTTTCCATTCTCACCTCTCCCAAAACTGGAAATGTAATTGTATATTTCCTACCTAGATCCCATTACATCCCAGTTCCAACTTTCTCCCTCTTGTCCCTCTTCTTCCAACTCTCTCCTCAGCTCCCCACCCTCTACTTCTTTATCTCCTTTCTCCCCCCTGCTTAAACTCTATATATATTCCTTTTACATCCTCTCCTCCCCACTGCCTACATGCCTATTCTCTCAAATGTATCTTTTATCTTTTTCATAAGATGTACTTTTCTACTCAAAAATAAAAGGAATCTTAGTCTAACTGTTCTTTTTTATCTTCCTCCTGGCATCTCTTCACCTTTAAATTCTTTGCACCTCCTTTTTCCTACACTTCTCCTCTGATTTACTTATATTGCATTTCATATCTATGTATAATTTCTTTTTTTGTCGCTCTCTTCTATGCTAACAATACAATTGTATAAAAAAATGTTATTTTTTGTATGCAGATTGTTAAATGTGCTATGTTTTTGGAAATTGTTAAATGTGCTATGTTTTTAGAACACAGAGCCTTATGTGTGTAATGTATTTGTAATTTGGAGCTTTTCTCCCTGGGCCTCCACTGAAAACGGGCTTTCGGGCCCAGTGGACTTCCCCGGTTATCAAACTGGAAATAAATAAATAATAAATAAATAAATTATTTGAAAGTTTTATTTTGCATTTTACAGCACAGACACTAGACATCTGCTAAACAATGCAATGCAGTCTCACAATGAAAACAGATTTAGCATTAAAAGTTCTCTGCCCTTGAAACTCACATTCATTGAAACAGCATTGAAATCCACATTCAAAGAAAATACATTTGGCTAGTATAAAGATTAACTTTGGTCTGTTTTCAAATGATAGGCCCCCTTGCCCA
Organism: Protopterus annectens; assembly: GCF_019279795.1. Lineage (NCBI taxonomy): Eukaryota > Metazoa > Chordata > Ceratodontiformes > Protopteridae > Protopterus > Protopterus annectens. The sequence goes on from NC_056748.1 coordinate 943,342,900, forward strand.
CAAGACATACATGTGTTGTGTGATACACCTTCCTGATTGTATTAAATTATATTCCTTGTATAATACAGTACAGTTGTTGGAGGGTGTTTTAAATTTATTGTTTTTAACATTTTTTTCCAGTAAACAATGAAACAAAATGCATGCACCAATAATGACAAAACTGCCCAATTGAGAACATTTCCATCATAAAAGTCTACTAAAACTTCTACAATCTACCAGTATCAGTAAATATGCAAAATCTCTGCAGAAGTAAAAGTAATCTATAAAATTCCATATTAAAGAGATCTGTAACTAATAAAGAGGTTGCTGCTAGCAAACAACTTTATATTTCATTGTTTCATCTACAAATAAAGTGCCTGTTTCTTTGTCAAAGAGGACATTCTCAGTACGACAGCACCCCCCCATATGGGAGTAGAACCCACAGCCTTCTGCATCAAAAGCGAGTATACTACCTTTTGTGCTATTAACAATGCAAGCAGACTTAACATAAGCAGCACTAAACTTCTGTTCCCCTGCAGCTCTCAGCTCCTTGTAAAATCTACTCAACACTCAACTATATCTCTCAACTTCGCAGCACAAGAAATCTAGAAAAAGCCAAAATTTATTGAGGAGGGACAAAAGCCCAAAAACCAGGGTCACATTTTAAACATTGCTTGTATAATCATGGAAAGTTGCTAATATAAAATGCTGTGTTACCACCATACATTTCACTGCCAAGTCTTGAAGCCAGGACCCTGTGCAAAACAGTCAGAGCAACAAACCACTATGCCAAATCAGCTGTTTTATGAAAGAGAGGAAGACTCAAACTTAAATGGCTACCCTTTAGTGAATTCAGTTCTCATCATAGCTGTCAACCTCTTAGCACAAAACACCTGGATGAAGCCAATTTCAAATAGTCATCTTATAAACTTAGAAAATTGCTAGAATAGAAGGTTTTGCATTACTATGTACTTTTTGAAGAATATGAAGTCTAAAATTCAAATGCCTGTCAATTTTACCCCAGCCAAGAAACAAACCAAAGCACCTCTAGCTGTGAGACAGCAATGCTACCACTGCACCATCAACTATCTAAGGAATTACAAACTCAGAAACCACAGATTTTATGATGAACAGAACAGAACAAAATATGAGGCAAAAATTTGCAGAAGTTTCACAGATGGTGGCGGGTAGGGAATTCAGGCTTTTGTTACCTGAACCCAGGGTACAGGGTTCAAGCCTGAGGTATTCTCTAACCAGCAGATATCCTATCCTGAGTTCTCCCTATAGACACCAGTATAAATCAACTGGGGCATTACACACACAAGCACACTTTCACAGCAGCAAAATACACTTAAATGGCTTTATCAGCGTATAAACAGTCCCTATCTGCAATATAACATCCAAGCTGCACACACAGCAGCAAAATAAACTAATGGCTTTCTTGGCAGCTGTAAAATACACTTCAAACGGCTTTCTTGGTAGCAGCGAAATACACTCAAATGGCTTTCTCGGCATACACACAGTCCATACCTACAATATAACATCCAAGCTGCAAAGTAATGGCTTTCTCAGCAGCAAAATAAAATCCAAAGCTGCACTAAAAGCTTTCTCAGCAGCAAAATAAAATCCAAAGCTTGGCTCTGCAAAACAAATCCAATGGCTTTATCAGAATAAACTCCAAATAGTTTTGCTGACAGCAAAAGAAATCCAAAGCTGGATCTTCTCATCTGTGCACTCGGGAATGCTCAATTCCAGTTTCCTGTTTGTGAATGTTCCATTCCAAGACTGCTGACCTTGCAGTCTGATTCCCTTCCAGTCTATGCGGTTAGCACTGCATAGACTTCTGGAGCATCAGCAGTCTGCTGCCTTCTTCCTGCATCCGGACTGGTAAGGCAGCAGTAGCAGTCCGGATTCACTTTCTATGTGAAGTTAATGAAATTATTGGCTTGTACCATTGTGGTACACAGCTGGGGGGGGGCTGCAGGCCTGCAGTCTGATATCATGAGCCACCACTGCCTCTAACACCACCCACACTTGCACAGTATATTCCTACACATGTGGAGGTTCTCAACAAAAACATACCTAAACAAAAGAGACCTCTGAGGCTAAAGCACACATGCACATCACAACCCACCGCACACATGCCTGTGTCTCACAGCCTCTAAGGCCAAGCCACAAAGTCAACATACTAGTCAAAGGAGACTCATTTGTGAGACACACAGATGTGCCCCTCACCAGGTTAGACAAGGGGAAAGTCATGGTAAGTTGCTTGTCAGGTGCTAGAATCCACCATATCACTCATGGACTCAAGTCTCTCAACAGCAGGTACTGTTATGATTCTGTCATAGACCATGTTGGTGTGAATGACTTGAGATGTACCTCTCTGGACTATATGAAAAGAGACATGATTGAGCTCACTGAATATGTGTCCCAGGCAAGTATGTCTTAACCTTAAGCAGCACCCTACCATCACCCAGAATGATGCCTCAGCACAAACAGAAAATGACTGACTTTAACAATTGGCTTAGTTTCTGGTGTCATTCCAAGGGGATCCAGTACCTGACAGCCTGGAAGGACATGATTGACAGACCACTATGCTTTGCCAGAGATGGCCTTCATCTGTCTCCCCTGGGCTTCAGACTTCTAGCAAAGGCTCTTGCCTCCCCCAAAGTGCCTTTTTTAGGCAAAGTCACGAGGACAAAATTACCAACATGAAAATTCTTCTAAATGAAATTTAAAGGTCATGCTGCTAAATGCTAGGAGTCTTAATATGAAACTGCACTCATTGCAAGCACTCCTCACCCTGGAAGATGCTGACATTTTTGCAGTCACTGAAATCTGGTTCAAAGCTATGAAGAACACACCAGCCTTACCAGATTACTTGTCCTACCATACTTTCAGACCCCAAACAGAGAGCTACAAAGCCAAAGGAGGTGGAGTTTCAATATTTATCAAAGACATACACACTTTCAGGCTGGTCAAACAGTATGACGCACAGGAGACACTCCAGGTGCAGTTAACTATTGACAAAACACCTATTCAAATAATAGCTAGCTACAGACCTCCAACCATGACTCAGGAGGCCCACTCCACCTACCTGGACTTACTTGAATCCATCAAGATTCAACCCTCTACACTTATCCTGGGTGACTTTAACTACCCAACCACAGAGTGGAAGACCTATTCTAGCTCAAACACAAACACCCAGAGATTCCTCGATTTCCAATACCAATGCGTTGGATCAGCTGGTCAACACCCCCAAAAGAGGTGAAATATCCTGGACCTGGTACTAACCAACATGAGTAGCCACTATAGCACCCCTACAGTGTCATCCTCCTTGGTAAGATCAGACCATAAAGTAATCACTTTCAAAGTCACCATCTACCCTACCCCCCCCCCCCTTGCCAGGGTCAAGCAAAAAACTGTTACAAAGCTGACTACAACCTCCTGAGTGCAGATATAAGTAGCTTCACAGCCATCATCCCATCAGCTGAATCAAGCACTAATGTTCAAGCCTATACCAAAAAATTATATGAGCACCTATATAGCTGCATGGACCCAGCAATACCTGACAGGACCAAATCATCTTCCTCAAGGAAGAGTAAACCTGTCTGGTGGACAGCAGTAATAAACAGACTCTATAACAGAAGGAAAACATTGCTGTCCAGGACCAAGAAGGACCAAGTGCCAAGTTGAAAGCAAACTCTCATTTGTCTGAACATGCAGATAAGGTCACTGGTGAAATCCTTTAAGGTTAGCTTCGAGTCCAAATTGGCCACATCCACTAAGGGCAATCACAAGGTTTTCTTTGCATACGTCTGTAGTCTCAAAGGTAACTCCCAAATATGCTCTGAATTGGTGTCAAGAATACTGCATACACAAATGCCATAGATATAGTCAATCTGCTGACAGACAACTTCGGTGAAAACTTCACCCCCCATCACCCCATCAGTAAACCAGGACATCCCATCAGTAAACCTGTCCCCCTCTCCTCATCACCAGGGAGCAGCAGGTTATTAATGCCCTCTCAAAAATACAGCCTCCATGGGACCTGACAACATACCTGGCTGCATCCTACATGAACTCAGGCAAGAGCTCTCAGCACCAATAGGCACCCTATTCAACCAAAGTCTGTGCACCGGCTTCATCCCAGCAGAATGGAGGATAGCCCCTGTCATCCCTCTGCATAAAGGTGGAGCATCCACTGACCCCGGCAATTATAGGCCAATCTGCCTAACTAGCCTGATCTGCAGGTCCATGGAAAGCATTATCATGGACCTTATAAACAAGGACATTGGCAACCTCCAAATGCTTGATCCCACACAGTTTGGTTTTCTCAAAGCGAGATCATGCCTGTTAAACTTGGTCACCTTCTTCGAAACAGTCACCAAAGCCATGGATGAGAGCAAGACAGTGCAGCCTGCCTACCTTGACCTAGCCAAAGCCTTCGACACTGTTCCCCATTTGGGCATAATAGATAAACTCTCCCAGCTAGGTATCAACCCGCATGTTACCAGATGGGTAGCTCACTGATAGAGCCCACTCAGTCAAAATAGGGGAAGCCACCTCTAGTAGTAAACCCGTAACAAGCAGCATACCCCAAGAATTGGTCTTGGGGCCTCTACTGTTTGGGATATACTTTTCTGAGGTGCAAGGCAAAACCAGTGGTCTGTGGCTGACCAAGTTTGCAGATGACTGCAAGCTGGGCACTATCATAAATTCTCCTAGTGATGTGAACATCCTCCAAGATGGCCTTAACCAGACTAATGACTGGTGCCAGAAGCATGGACACACACTGAATGCCAAGAAATGCACCATTATCCCCTTTGGAGAAAATGGTGTCCCCACTAATTATCACATTAATAAAAATGTACTAAGCACGCAATTAGTCGTGAGGGACTTGGGCACCCAGGTTTATAGCAACCTGACTTTTCACTACCATGTTGCCTCCATTATATGGAAGGCTTTCTACATGGCCCACCTCATAAGTAAGGGTATTTCATCCAGGAACAAGTAGTTCATAACATACCTGTACTCCTACATTATCAGACCCTTTATAGAGTACAATGCCCCCTTCACCATGTACCTTGCTAAGCACATGCTGTGGCTGGAGAGAACACAGAGGTTCCTGACCAGGAAAATCCAGGGTCTCAAACACCTATCCAACACAGATAGGCTAAAAGCCCTGTCCCTCTACTCAGTCTCATACAGACTGCTCAGAGGTGACCTGCGTCTGGCATACAAGGCCGACTCAGGCTCAGCCTTGATGGAGTTGCTGCATATCCGTAAGTCAAACTCCACTCATACAACCCACACGCAAGGTCTTAACCTGGTCTGTGACATTAATAGAACTTGGTGGGATAGATTTGTGTCCCAAGACTCCCTCATCTATGGAATAGACTTAATCTCCATGTCAAGCAGAGTACCTCACTAGCCCTCATTAAGAGGAACCTGGACGACTGGATGGGAAACAGAAAATATACCCCTTGGATCCCACCTGTGTCCCTGCTGGACAGGGAAAACAGGTGCTGACATTGTGGGAACATGGGTGAAATTCTTAGCTAGGCTTATAAGGGCCTCCGGGCCAATAGCTTGGTGTTGCCCTATGAACCTATAAACCTATACATCATTGCACAGAGAAGTCTTTTTATAGCTGTATCAAGTTCAATGCTGCTAGTTCTTGCTTGCACGTATGTGTTGGGGGCATACCTCTCAAATCTACACAATTTATTGAATGTCCAGATTTTTACCTCAGACTTTTTGTCTCTTCATTCTAAAACGTGTGTTTTTCTAGCAAATCACTGAAGTTTGACGTCACTAAATAATAGTAGAAGTTTGTATTTCAGACTTCATAACATTCAGAAAATGCACGATAATGCAAAATCTATTGTTCTGTCATCCTTCTAGGTTTATAACAGCAATATATAAAATCTAACCTTGAGTTTGAATCTTTGTCACCCCATTATGTTTGAGTTTGTCCAAAATTATTTCACTAAGATGTTGAATGGTGTGGTGTGGGGCTATATTGTTGCACATTCAGAGGTGACCTGTGTCTTACTTGAAATTTCTAGTCTCCCACCAGGACACAAGTGCTCTTCAGCAATTACATTTTGCTTGCTGAGCACACTCAAGCAAATCTTGCATCTGCGGCTACCACTCCACCCATACAGTATAAGAAAGAATCAGTACTGCAAACTAAACAAGGATATACATTTTGAGCCTCAAGAGCAGGAGCACACTCAAGCAAATCTGCAGTCTGAGGCTACCACTCCACCCATACAGTATAAGAAGGAATCAGTACTGTAAACTAAACAAGGATATACATTTTGAGCCTTAAGAGCAGCAGCACACTCAAGCAAATCTGCAGTCTGCGGCTACCACTCCACCCATACAGTATAAGAAGCAATCAGTACTGCAAACTAAACAAGAATATACATTTTTAGTCTCAAGAGCAGGGTCAGTCCACCCAGGCATTCTACTTGTATGTTTTATGAGAGTGAAGCTATTACATTAGCAGTATTTCTTAGTAGTTCTCAGAGTGCTAATAAAACTTGACAGTTGTAGCCTTGTGTCCCCCCCCCAAGCTAGTACAGTAATCCTAACTGTCCAATAGACAGTATACATTCAATTCAGATCCCTGTGACTAAATTAACCATCAGGCAGCCCTCTCAGTGCTTTCTGCCTTAGTTTGTATCACTTGGAGGCCCACCTGTTTATTTGCATCTCTATACATTCCCCTTCATTGCTAATGTATCTCCCTACTCTAATCTGTGCACAGACTAGTTACTAATCAGCAAGTCAATGTGAAGACACACTCCCAACCTTAATAAACTTTGCTGTTTCTTCTCTCCTTCACTTTACAGGTAGTTTGAATTATTACTTACCCCTCTGAGGCCTTCACTGATTTCCACTGATTGCCTCTCTGGTTTCTTTGCATTCCACATGGTTTACACCCCTTGTGCTATCTCCCTCCCCCAATACTAAGTATATTAGAACCCTGCTGAGCATGGAGCCATCTTTAAATTTCTAGTCTCCCACCAGGACACAAGTGCTCTTCAGCAATTACATTCTGCTTGCTGGTAAGCCATTAGACCTCAGGAATTTGTTTAAAGTGTTCAGATTTGTAAAGTAATACTTACTTTTTTCTCTTATCTTGGTGGGCTCTGCCTTGCTCCGTTCGCCCACACTAACGCTCGGGCTCTCTCCTCTCACCTGCCCTGCCCACTATTTCCTCCCACCCCCACTACCTCTACATTTATAGTAATCACAGCCACACCCGCAGCTCACCCTCACATCACCTCCGCCAATCACAGCTTCTCAAGTCATATCACATTATACCACACCAACTTGCTCCACACAAAATACTCCCAATCACGCTCATTCCCACTAGGCATTTTTTACATCACCCACACTACTTCCCCATCCACATATAGTACAACCCTATAATTCCTATTCAGACCCCCCACCTAGAACCAGCTTAAACTTTATAACCATGACTATCACACAACTAAGTTTAGTCTGTCTTCTCATAATTCTTTACAACACCACAAGTTATCACTCTAGCAATATCCTTAAACTTAGTAGCACAACACTACATTATGCACTCTCATATACAGACACCACACATTATAATATTTGCCCACAATTGTTCAAGAACTACATAACGGACCATTTCAGAACTAAACATATATGCTCTAATTCCTACTCCAAAAAAACACAATACTTTCTCACACTCCTCACCAAACTTCAACATCTGTATCACCATTTTAACTCCAGGCTCACCATAAGTGGGGATATTCACCCCAACCCAAGCCCAAATCCATCCTGTCCAACACAAACTGCTCCAACACAAATGTCAAAACATAACACCCCCACTATCTTCATCCCTGGGCAAATTAACAACAGCAGCAAAACCAACCATCTTTTAATGCTAAATATTAATATTAGAAGTATCAAAAATAAAATACATGAACTCCAGGCCACAATAGCACACTACTCCCCAGACATAGTTGCTTTAACAGAAACCTGGCTAAATAAAAACATAGCTAACTCAGAAATTCTCCCTACCGGCTACAATATCATTAGACAAGACAGACCACTTCGTAAAGGGGGTAGAACTGCCTTACTGTACAAGTCCAACTTAACTGTATGTCAATTACCAAACTCCCACCCCTCCCCCAATAATTGGGACATACTTATCTCACAACTTCAACTTCACCCTAAAAAGGTAATCACCACAATTGTGATCTATATTCCACCTTGTAATACACCTGCTAGCCTTGAAGACTTCTTATCCTGGTGTTCTTCCACATATTCACAAGAAACCCTTATTCTGGGGGACTTCAACCTAGATTGGTTCACCTGTATATCAGAACCATCAAGTAATCTAATAAATCTCCATAGCTACCAGCAGCTAGTCCAAATTCCAACCAGATGTGAAAAAAATCTAAAAGGGAATCCATCCTTGACTGGGTCCTAACTAACAACCCCACATTGTACCATCACACAGGCAGTCTCCCAGACACCTTAAGTAACCACAACATAATATACTTTATATGTAGTAGAGCAAGCATATGCAAAACCACTATGTATCCACTAGAAACACAAAAAAGTTCTCTCCTGAGGTCCTCAACACTTTAACCAGTAACTGTGACTGGACCCCCTAAAAACCCTCCCACTTGACCAGGCTGTAGCATATTTCAAAACACCAAAGGCCAGTATAAAGAGTACATAAGGCACTTAGAGACAAAATAAAGTAAATAAATAAAATACTTTATTCAGACCGGTTTTGGCTACCCAGCCTTCCTCAGTGAAACAGTATCACAAACATATTCATGATTAAGCTATATATACCCACCCCCAACCAATGACAGACACGGTTCAACCCAGAAAATACAAAGCTGAAAAATAGTACATACAGCCTTACAAATAAAGCAATAAACTGATATCATATTTAAGTAATGATATCTATACATATGTAAATACAAAATACATATGAAGAAATTATTTATAAATGTGATAACATACAAAAACCAACATACATACATACAAATATATATATGTATATATATGAATACACAAAAGTGTGATCAATAAAAAAACATTGGTTTACATAACTTCAACAAAAAAGGCATAACAATCTGTGGTGTCCTGCCTATGCCTTGAAAAGACATGCACTTGTAAACAAACTAAATATGTGTAAATGCAATAACTTGAATTACATATAAACAATCTATAATATATTAAGATATAGCATATATAGAAAACATGTAATATATATAGAGCAAATTGTATACACATACATAAAGATCATCCCCAAGATAAACATGATAATCCATGATGTCCTTCATAAGTGGTCATTGAGTCCTGGGGAAAAAAGCGCCCCTAAATTGATGATCCAATATTTTTCTTTATTATTAAGAATTGTGTGCCAGCCCTGTTGGTTACTTCTATCCCCAATGATTTTATCAATAATCATGAACCTGAATTCAGCATTGGCATGTTTGATGCCGTGTCTGTATAGAGCACTAGTTTCTCTTTTGTTTCGGATATCACTTCTGTGCTCAGACATCCTAATTCTCAATGAATGGGAGGTTTGGCCCACACAAAAAGCAGAACATTTACAAGTGGCTAAATAGACTATCCAACTGCTACCACAATTTCCAAAAACCTGTAGATCATATAACTTGCTGGTATTGGCACTAGTAAATTGTTTCAATTTGCTCACAAATTGACATGACCCACAATGTCCACATGGGAACATTCCCAGTAGTTTGTCCCCAGTCATGGTCATTTGTTGGTATACTGCTCCCCCACTCTCCTTATGCTTGAAGTGCTAAAAGAGAGCACTCAAGGTTTCCCCACGTCTATAGGAGAATTGGCATCTAGGGCCTAAATAATTTCTACGTTCATCATTGGCCAAGAGTATATTCCAATGAGTATCTAATACATCCCTGATGACATTATGGTTGCATCCACAGGTTGTCACGAACCTGAGATTTTGACCTTCTTGTGTGGTCCTACGTTGTTTATACTCCAACAATGTGCCCCTGTCCTGAGAAGTACTCCATTCACTAGCTCTGGCAATATCTGATTCCCTATATCCCCTATCCAAAAACCTTTTACACAAGTCTTGTCTGGCATATTCAAACTCCTGTTCAGATGAACTGATTCTTTTGATACGCATGAATTGTGACTTAGGAATGTTGCAGATGGTGTGGCAGGGATGCATACTGGATGCATGGAGCAAAGTGTTGCATTGAGGGTATTTTCTAAAAGTCTTTGTACTGAGAGTATGATCCTCATTCCTATAGACAGTGACATCCAAAAAATTGATAGTGTCATAATATGATGTTAGAGTAAACTCAATACCCCACAAGTTGTCATTGAGGTATTCCAAAAATTCCTGCAAATATGCCCCATCTGCCCGCCACACCATCCAGCAGTCATCCAAATATCTACGCCAGATATCTATTTCTACTTGATAGAGGTTATGAAGGGGATCATAGATCATGCATTCTTCGAAAAAGGCCATAAACAGATCCACATATATGGGAGCAAAAGAAGCTCCCATAGCAGTACCTTGCAATTGCCAGTAGCATTCACCCTGGAAGTAAAATACATTTTTATTCAAGACATGTTCTGCCATACATACCAGTAGAGTATTAAATCCAGGAGGGTATATGGCAGCATGTTCCAACCAATAATGTAAAGCTAGTAAACCAGCCCAATGGGGAATACTTGTATATAATGCTTTTACATCCAGGGTGCACATAAGCCATCCAGGCTCCAGTTGTGTGTTCGATATGATTTGGAGAAATTGTGTTGTGTCCTGAATCCTTACTCTGACCGAAGTCAGTAATGGTTTTAAATACTTAGTTAGAAATGCTGACAAGGGTTCAGTCAGAGAACCTATACCCGTCACAATAGGTCTGCCCGGAGGCTAGGAAACTGATTTATGAATTGTTGGAAGTAGATATAATATTTGTTTTTGCGGATCTGTTGCAGTGAGATGATTTTGACTGGAACTATTGATAATACCTTCCTCTACTGCCTGGCTTATAAATGCATCAATCTCCTTCTTGAATACAGGAGTAGGGTCTATTGACATTAGCATGTAACATTTGGTGTTTGATAATTGTCCCCTACCCTCATTTAAATAGTATCCCATATTCATGACAACCACAGCCCCTCCTTTGTCAGCTGGTAAGATGACTACATTGTGGTTGCTTCTGAGTTGTTCCAATGCAGCTATTTCAACAGAGGAAAGGTTGTGACCCAGAATGCATGATTCCCTAGGTGGAAAATGTAAGTCTCTTAAAACTGTTTGTAAAAAAATAGAGACATGTTTGTTCATGAGTGGTTGAAATCCGGATTTGTAGAACCTGAAATCTTCAGATCTTTGAAAGTTATTATCTGAAAAAAATAGTTTAAGATTGAGTCTACGACAAAAATGCAAGACATCAGTGACTATATTGTATTCATCAGCAAAGACTCCAGGTACAAATCCAAGGCCTTTATTCAATAATCGAGTTTGCTCATTTGTAAGTATTACATCAGATAGGTTAAGCACATTCTGACCAACATTGTTATTCTTTTCAGAAGTGTCTGTAACAAGCCTTCCACTATGTTTATTCTTATCCCCATGTTTGTGTTTGCAGCCCCCCAGCCGCTTCCATCTACATCTAAAGGATGTGGTACGTTGGATTTTTTGCAACTAGGTGATTCCCTGGTACTGACACTGTCGTTGTCCATAAAGGAGGATTCCTCCCCTGATGTACTTAAATAAGAGTTATCTGTTCTCTTTAAGATGGATCTAGGTCTCTTCTTAGATATATTATTGCTGACAGTTCTATTGGTATCTGAAAATCTTACCATTCTTGAAAAATCAAACGGATGACCCCTTTGATCTTCCTATCTCGAGTTTGTTTCTCATAGGTAGCCAACTCCTTGGATAGCTTATTGACAGAAACAGCATATAGTGGTAGAGACTCATATTTTGTACAATCTTCACATAAGGTTTTCAACTCTGTTAAATTAATGTCCACCATCCTTCCATAATATGATGTTAGAATGTTAACAAACATCATAGAGGCCTGTTGTAGAGCTGAATTCCATTCCTTAGTCAGTCTATCCTCCGATCTGCCAACTAACAGTTGAAGACAAACTCTAAGGCCTTTGGGTGCTATTTCCCTATTCATGTATGCCCTAAAACGTCTAAGATGCCAAACGGCACGTAAATTTTTTAAGCCCTTGCCTAGTTTATTAAATGCCATATTACATCCATTTGTAGGGTCAATATTGGAGCCATTCTGATTATTGCCTGGTCTGATATCTATACCAAATACTGCAATATCATCCCTATCGGCACATAATCCATTAAGAATGCTCTCCAGATCCATGCTTTTGTGGATTGTTCAAATACCAATCCTCCAAATTGTAGGCATTAGGCTGGACAAAAAAATCCTACTACACAACGTTACAAACTAAATACCAATACAACCCCCCCAAAAGTTTGGAAAAATGTAAATCAGCTACTAAAATTCACCCAAAAGGCTACCCCCAAACCAACCACCCCTGACACTAAAGTTCCCATCGAAACACAATTCAACTCCCACTTTGTGAACTCAATTATATCCTTAGTATCACAGGACAGTTCCTTCCTCACTATCCCCCCCCAACACAAATAACACTAATACAAGCTTTACCCTCAAAACAGTTTCCACCACTTCAATCAAAAGCATACTCTCCAAACTAAAAACCTCATCAACAGCAGCCGACCTACTCCCCAGCTATTTCTTGAAACTCACAGCAGATGCTATTGCTATCCCAGTCTCCACTCTCATAAACAGATCAATTGTTGAAAACTATGTGCCCAAACTCTGGAAAATATCCTATGTTATACCAACACATAAAGGCGGGACCTCCACTGAACTTAATAATCACAGACCTATTGCTTTACTCTCCTCCCTGGCCAAAATCCTAGAAAATTGCATCCATACCCAGATGCTAAACTATCTCCTAGACAGCAACATCCTGTCACCTACTCAGCATGGTTTCAGACCTGCCCATAGTACCACTACAGCCCTGCTCTGCTTCACAGACACAGTGAACCGTCTCAAAAATGAAGGCCTACAGGTGTCAACTCTCTTTATGGATATGTCCAAAGCATTTGACACAGTCTCACACCAAATCTTGCTAAGCAAACTAAACCAATATCACCTATCAAATTCCACTCTTACCTGGTTCCAAAGCTAATTAACTGACAGGTACCAAGCTGTGAAATGGGAAAATTCTCTCTCTCCTCAGCTGCCCATAACTATAGGAGTCCCACAAGGTTCTATCTTAGGACCACTACAATTTACAGTCTTCACAAATGACCTCCATAACTTCACACAGCATGCATCTATCATTCAGTATGCAGATGACACTACCTTAATCTGTGCTGCACAAAACATTCCCATCCTCCTGCAAGCAACTCAACTAGCATTCTCTGATGTTGAAAACTACCTTACCAAAGCCCAACTTATCCTCAATCCAAAGAAAACTCAGCTTATGATTATAACCAGTTCTAACAAAAACACTGATAACAGTCAATTCATTATCTGCTCCGCAAATGCTACTCCAATCGCTCCAGTGGCACAGGCTAAGCTATTGGGAATAACCATAGACTCCCACCTAAAATTTGATAGTCATCTCAACTTAACTATTAAAAAAGTTCATACCAAACTGGGATCACTCTACCATATCAAACCATTTCTTACCAACAACACAAGATCAGCCATTGCTCGCTCCCAACTTCTATCCACCCTACTCTATGCATCTCCCATTCTGACTAATCTCAACAAAACTGAACTAAGCAAAATGGAAGCCTGCTATAACAGAATTGCCCGCTTTGCTGCAAATTGCTCATATAGAACTCATCACTGTACTGCTTTGAGGCAGCTCCACTGGCTTGAACTGCCCAACCTCCTAACCTACAATCAGCTCTGCCTCTGTCATTCTATCTATTACCTCCCCAATAAGTGTCCTGCCCTCAAATACCTAGTACAACATCACTCAGCCAAAAGGCCTCTTAGATCATCAAGCAAACTACTACTAGAAGTCACCAACAGCTACAATAGCTTCGGAGATGCGCTATATAGTAGTTCAGTGGCTAAAAAATGGAACTGTCCCCACTAGCATTCGAAACACATCATCCAAAGCCTCCTTTAAAGACCTCATCAGGTAACATCTCAAGCAAAGTTGGCAGTGTCATGATTGCTCCCCAGGCTAGTGAAAGCGGATAAGGTATACATACTAAATCTAGAGTACTTGATAATAGTTTTCAATCTTACAAACAAACATTGGCTAATCTACAATGTATGTACTGTACCTGTGTACTATGTATGTATTCTACCTATGTTCCAAATTTCAGCTGTACACCACAAATCTATCAAT